>NW_027612031.1:0-22787 GCF_964261635.1 Lissotriton helveticus | reverse complement strand
GAGAGAGAGAGAGAGAGAGAGAGAGAGAGAGAGAGAGAGAGAGAGAGAGAGAGATATCTATATATATATATAGATATAGATATATATATATATATATAGAAATATTGAAATTTACTAAAATAATTGCGAATTTGAATCATTATTTAATGGTGAATATTTAGGATGTATTGATATAATATGACACTAGTCGGTCATTTTTTGATATCTTTGCATTGGTCATAATGAATTATGAACATTGTTTTTTATGAAACGAGCAATTTTGATCTCTCATTAATTTGGAGGTTTTTGTTTTTCTGTATTAACTTGAAACTTTTTGCAAACATGTTGAAATCAATAAGGTTTTCTTTCTCGATGTATATGCAATATGGCTCTATCCATAGTCTTTTTTCTATTTTCTTTATTGCACTTTTTTTGTGTGTTTGAATTGATATCACCTGTGCACTGATTATAAAATGTGGTTGATCTACGGGGCGCGTCATGTGAACAAGCTCCTTTTAGGAGTGAAACGCGTCATGGACGACACCATGTCTTTTTATTTCATCTTTGTGAAATAAATACATCTCACTGGATAATTGGTTTGCTGCCTCCTTTGATCTGTTTTGATTTCGAAAAATAAGTCACGACAAGAGGTCCTTACCTGATGTTCCTTCACCTTGGATTGGTGAAACAGGCATATCTGCTATAGATATATATATATAGATATATATATGTAGATATATATATATATATATTCACTGAAAAAACCATAGGTTATAGACCATATATAGTTAGGAATTAGCATTTACAAAACCTTGAAAATTCACTGAAAAAACCATAGGTTATACACCATATATAGTTAGGAATTAGCATTTAAAAAACCTTATTTTACTCACACAAAACCATTGAAATTCCATATATAGTTAGTTGCACTAACTATATATCGCGCACCCGCAATCCACTGCTGATCATGTCACATATTACATCATTCATGACATGGTCAGTGACATCACTGATGACATCACTGATGACATCTCATTTGACATCAATGACCACATCACTGATGATATCATTCATGTGACAATACAATGCATCTCCTCACGTTTTAATATAACCTCTGTTTCACCCAGTGTTAAATACAGAGTATAATTTTTGAAACCATTGACACACCAATACTAGTTACTACATACGTACTCACTGATTCCTACGTCTACACACACATTCACTCATTCACCCATACAATCATTCATACATACAATCACTCATCTTTACAACACTATCATATGCACTCATACACCTATACAGACACTTACACTCTGCCACTCATCCATGGAGTTACTCACACACCTAGTCAGTCCTGTAAAGAATCAATCACACTTCCATTTTCTTGTCTATACAGTTAAACATAGAGCACCTTACATTTTCAAACATATACTAACACATACTTACTTTCTTATACAATCATTGATACAAGTACACATTGATCTGCACAGAGTCACACACCTCCCAGCCAGCCACACACACACTCAGTCTCCTATACAAATACTTGGACAATCAATCAATAACCCATATAGTTAATCATATAGCTACTGATCAACACATGCAGCAGTTTACAGAACAACAGACATAATGATGCACAAATTAAGACAGTTTAGTCACTAACCCATGCACTCAGTGAGACACATTTAATCACTCATACATTCAGTCATGCACCTACTAAATCCTTCGTCCAGACACTTATACATCTACTCATTCTTCAATATGTAAAACATATTTAAACTTTACAGAAACACACAGTCACTGGATGATGTCATCAGTGATCTCATCAGTGATGTCATTTGAGATGTCATCAGTGATGTCATCAGTGATGTCACTGACCATGTCATGAATGATGTAATATGTGACATGATCAGCAGTGGATTGCGGGTGCGCGATATATAGTTAGTGCAACTAACTATATATGGAATTTCAATGGTTTTGTGTGAGTAAAATAAGGTTTTTTAAATGCTAATTCCTAACTATATATGGTGTATAACCTATGGTTTTTTCAGTGAATTTTCAAGGTTTTGTAAATGCTAATTCCTAACTATATATGGTCTATAACCTATGGTTTTTTCAGTGAATTTCAATGGTTTTTTAATAGCAAATATCATAAGCTGTCGAATGTCAAGTACGTGGTAAGTAAAAACATTTTCGTGTTTATGCACACTGATCTGCTTTGAATGCTGCCCCCCACCCCTCATTTCTATTAGGAGTACTCTCTCTTTGCAGATAGTGAAGGGTAGTTAACGCAGCCCTTTGCCCCCTTTGTAATCCGTCGTGCCTGCTTCTCTCTCCATTTGATTGATTGTTCTCTTTGGTTCATTCTCTATTTACAAACAAGCACAGAGTCGCAATACTCTGTTTAGTCTTTGCAGATAGCGAAAAATCGTGTAAAAAAACAAAAGGAATCGAGCAAAATCAGTAGGCCACTAATGGGATCTCTTTTTGACCTCGCTAAAATAGAAACATTAGGAACAACCTGTTGAAAATAGCAATGCGTATGTACATAAGCGGCGTTCATTTGTGTTCACAGTACCCCTTGTTGATTGTTTCAATCGAGCATTGAATTGTTCGAAGTTAATTCTCTTAAGGATCTTCTCTACCTGCAAACGAGGAAGAATAGGAATATTCTCTCTCCCTTTGCAGATAGTGAAGGGTAGGTAACGCAAGCCTTTAACACGTCGTACCTATTTCATTCCTCATTGATTGATTGATTGTCCGAACATTGACTGTTTGGGAATTAGTTCTTTTTGGAGGTATTCCCTGTTTGCAAATAAACGTAGGAAAATCTTTGCAAGTAGTGAAAGGGTACGTAATGCGGACCTTTCTCCCCCGTTGTAATCTGTCATGCCTATCTACTCCCCACTGATTGATGCACCTTTTTCACCCGGACCATTTACTAGAGATACGTCATCTGGCCCGACCAGAGAGCACCCCTAGTGAAAAGGACATATGCAATAATAACGAAGTGATCACTGTATCCTGTTAACGAACAAGTTACTTACCTTCGGTAACGATATATCTGTAAGAAACAGTAGTTAGTATTAGATTCCTTACCTTAGAATATCCCCAGGCGTCAGTCTGGATCCGGAAACTTTTGCGTAGCAGTACCCCTGCGCGTCGGTAGGCGTCGTCTGCAGGCGTCCCCTGCGGCTCCGCGTCGTCGGCGTCGTGCGCCGTGATGACGTCGCTGGAGTATATAGACGCCGCCTCCGCGCGCTGACGTCAGTTCTTTGCACACAGCTTTTCCGCGCCAGAACACGCAGAGCCATGTGAGAACCAACACTGGTGCCATTTGAAACTAGGGCCCTGAAAGGGATGTCCCTAACCCTAGGTATCAGTTCGCAGAACGGGGAGGATGGGCGGGGCGGTAAGGAATCTAATACTAACTACTGTTTCTTACAGATATATCGTTACCGAAGGTAAGTAACTTGTTCATCTGAAAGAAACAGGTTAGTATTAGATTCCTTACCTTAGAATAGATACCCCAGCAATACCAACCCCGGTGGTGGGTCTGCGAACCAATACAACCTACACCAGAAAGTCCTGGAGGACCGAACGGCCAAAGAAGCCATCCCTCCGGACTTGACTGTCCAGGCAGTAGTGCCTCGCAAAGGTGTGCAGCGAGGCCCACGTGGCCGCCTGGCAAATGTCCTGCAAAGGGACTCCCCGGCCCAGGGCAGTAGTAGCCGCCGTGGCCCGAGTGGAATGGGCCCTCAGCCCAACAGGAGGCTCCTTCCGAGCCAAAGAGTAGCATGCTTTGATGCACAGGACGACCCACCGAGAGATGGTCCGTTTCTGTACCGCCCTTCCCTTCTTCTCACCCACGTAGCCAACAAACAGTTGGTCATCCACCCGGAACTGGCGTGTGCGATCCATATAGAATGAAAGCGCACGTTTTGGGTCCAGACGATGGAGCCGCTCTTCATCCTTTGAAGGATGCGGAGGCGGGAAGAAGGAGGGCAAGGTGATGGACTGCCCAATGTGAAAAGCAGAGACTACCTTGGGCAGGAAAGAAGGTCTGGTCCGAAGAACCACCTTATCAGGATGAACAGACAAGAAAGGAGGTTGAACAGAAAGAGCCTGGAGCTCACTCACTCTCCTGGCAGAGGTGATGGCTACCAGGAAGGCCGTCTTTAAGGTGAGAAGACGGAGAGGACAGGAATGAAGGGGCTCAAAGGGAGCGCACATCAGGAAAGTCAAAACCAGGTTCAAGTCCCACTGAGGCATCACGAACGGAGCTGGAGGATACATGTGCGTGATGCCCTTTAAGAATCTTAACACAATAGGGGACTTGAACAAAGATGGCTGATCAGGTAGCCTCAAGAAGGCGGAAAGGGCAGAAAGATAGCCCTTGATAGTGCCCAGAGCAGAGCCCTGCTGGGCAAGGGAAAGGAGGAAGAGGAGAACCTCAGATAGAGGGGCAGAAAGGGGATCCACAGCCTTTGCTGTGCACCATGCCACAAATCTGTTCCACCGGCAGGCGTATACCGACTTTGTGGAGGGACGCCTGGCTGCCAGAATGACATCACAGACTTCAGGAGGCAAGTCAAATGGCCTCAACTGTCGCCGCTCAATCTCCACGCATGGAGGTGGAGACTGGACAGGTTCGGGTGGAGGACCGTCCCCTGCTGCTGCGACAGAAGGTCCTCCTGAAGGGGCAGGCGGATCGAGGGACCGACTGTCATGCTGAATAGCTCGGGATACCAGTACCTTCGAGCCCAGTCCGGAGCCACAAGGATAACTTGGGCCCGGTCGCGCCTGATCTTCTTCAGCACTCTGGGCAGAAGTGGTATAGGCGGAAAGGCGTACAACAGACCGCAACTCCACTCGCGCCGAAAGGCGTCGCCGAGCGAGTGCCGTCTTGGAAACTCCAACGCGCAGAACTGATGACATTGCGCGTTCTCTTCTGTGGCGAATAGATCTAACCAAGGCTCTCCCCATTGCTGAAAGAGGCCTCTCGCCACATCCGAGTTCAGACGCCATTCGTGATCCACCGAGCACCGACGGCTGAGTTCGTCCGCCCTGGCGTTCAGAGAACCTGCCAGGTGTTGAACCGTCAGAGTCACGCCCTGACGTTCCAGCCATTGCCAGAGGCGCAGAGCCTCTTGGCAAAGGGTCCACGACCCCACACCGCCCTGTTTGTTGCAGTACCACATGGCGGTGGTGTTGTCCGTGAACACCTGCACTACACTCCCGTTGACAAAGGGGAGGAATGCCTTCAGTGCCAGGCGAATCGCCCGCAGCTCCAACATGTTGATATGGAGCCGGGACTCCGCCGGAGACCAGAGGCCTCTGATCTCCGCCTCTCCCAAGTGGCCACCCCAGCCTTGGAGGGACGCGTCCGTCACAACCACGTGCTCCGGCTGGGGAAGGGAGAGGGATCTGCCCCTGACCCAATCGCGGTCTGTAAGCCACCACTGCAACTGTCTCGCAGTGCCCTCCGAGATCAGGACATGGTCGGATAGGTTGCCCTGATGCTGGGCCCACTGAAACTTCAGGTCCCACTGCAGAGCCCGCATCCGCCATCTGGCGTGATGCACCAGAAGGATGCAGGAGGCCATCAGCCCCAGAAGCCGCAGCGTCAACCTGACCGAAACCCGGGACAACGGCTGAAAGATGGGAATCAGAGCCTGAATATCCCGGACCCGCCGTTCCGGGGGATAAACCCGAAACTGCGCCGAGTCGAGAACCGCTCCGATGAAAAGGAGCTTTTGAGAGGGACACAGGTGTGATTTCGGCACATTGATGGAAAACCCCAACTCGTGCAGGAGGTCTGCCGTCATCTGAAGGTGGTGGACGACTGTCTGGGGCGAGCCCGCCTTCAACAGCCAGTCGTCGAGGTAGGGGAAGACTGAAACCCCTAACCGGCGCAGATGAGCTGCGACCACCGCCATCACTTTCGTGAACACCCGTGGGGCGCTGGTAAGGCCGAATGGGAGCACGATAAACTGAAAATGCTCGTGGCCTACCGTGAACCGCAGGTAACGCCGGTGGGCCGGCAGGACGGGGATGTGAAAGTACGCATCCTGCAAGTCCAACGCTACCATCCAGTCTTGTGGGTCTAGAGCAGCCAAGACCTGAGCCAAAGTCAACATCTTGAACTTCTCCTTCCGGAGGAAGCCGTTGACGTTCCGTAGATCCAAGATAGGACGCAGGCCTCCCTTGTCCTTCTTGGGTACCAGAAAGTAGTGGGAGTAGCAACCACACCCTACTTCTGGCCCAGGAACGCGCTCGATGGCCCCCTTGGCCAAGAGGGCCGTAACTTCCTCCTGCAGAAGTGTCAAGTGGTCCCCCGACACACGGTGGTTCTGCGGTGGCATGGCTGGAGGAGTGGACTCGAAGGGGAGGGCATAGCCCCTTCGGACAAGCTGCAGCACCCACCTGTCCGATGTTATCGCGCGCCAGCGGGAGTGGTGATGGCGAACCCTGCCACCCACTGGCGTCACGTGAGCCCGAAAGCTCGGACTAGGAAGGCTTGGATGCCGCAGCGGAGGGAGGCGTGGACTGACCACGACGCTGGCCTCTACCGCCACCACGGCGGAAACCACGGGCGCCACCGCGCTGGGGAGCGCTCTGCGCCGCGTGGCTGGCAGCACGTGTGGGACCTCCTCTCCCTTGGCCACGAAAGGGCCGAAACGAACCCGTCTGCTGGCGCTGGGTCTGGGTCGAGAGACCCAAGGACTTGGCCGTGACCCTGGAGTCCTTGAAGCGCTCCAGCGCGTGGTCCGCTTTGTCACCAAATAGGCGACTGCCATCAAATGGCATGTCCATAAGCGTATTTTGGACGTCTGGTGAGAAGTTGGCAGATCTCAGCCAGGCATGGCGACGAATCGCCACCGTAGTGGACATGGCCCGTCCCAGTGAGTCCGTGGTGTCCAGACCACAACGGATCGAGTACCGCGCCGCATCCCGGCCTTCAACAAAGGCCCGGGTGAGCTTGTCCCGCACTTCCTGGGGGCATTGCGGCAAACACTCCTCGACCGTATCCCACAGGGAGTGGGTGTAGCGGCCCAAGAGGCACGCGGTGTTACAAGACCGCAGCCCAGCACTCAAAGAGGAAAACACTTTCTTTCCAAATTGGTCGTACCTCTTTGATTCCCGGTCGGGCGGAGCCGACGGAAATGCGGACTGCGAAGTGGAGGCCTGGATCACCAGACTCTCCGGGGAGGGATGGGTGGACAGGAAGGCAGGGTCGTCCGCGCAGGGACGGTGACGCCTGGCAACGTTCCGGTCAACCGGCGCACCAGAGGCGGGCCTGGACCAGGTGCCCAGAAGGACATCCGTCAGGGCCTCATTAAACGGCAGCAGAGGCTCCTGGGGGCATGACTGCGGTTTAAAAACTTCCGTCAGGATATTCGGTTTGACCTTCGCGACGGGGAGCTCAAGGTGTAAGGCCTTGGCAGCCCTCATCAGGACCACCGAATAGGCAGCACCCGCCTCGGACGCCACAGGGGACGGAGAGACAAACCCAGGGTTGGGCGACTCGTCCAGGCCACTGGCATCACCCAGATCACCTACCCAGTCCACATCGTACTGGCAGGCACGGGATAGAGGGTCCTCAGACCCCTCCCAACCCTCTCCATACTCCTCCTCGTCATACCCATATTCTGGGTCGACGATATAGACATCGGGGTCAACGGGCCCCATCGGCGTCGGGTCCGGCGTCGGCCGACGCCGGTCCGGCTCCGAGTCCGGAGTCGGGGAGGAAAGGGGGGTGGCGCCGCGCGGCGTCGGTGCCGGGGACCCGACGCCGGCCGGAGCCGACGGCGGAGTCGCTGCACCACGCGGGGGCGGTACCACGGGCTGGCCCACAGGAACCGACGCCGGAGAGGCCGGGAGACCAGCCGGCGACGAACCAGACGGAACCAGCGGCGCCGGGGCCGGAGCCACCGGCGGCGCCGGGGCAGGAGCACCCGAACCGCTCGGGCCCCCAGACGGGACCGACGGCCCCGCAGGCGCCGAAGGCCCCGCCGGAGAAGACCTCGCCCTCATAGCAATGAGGAAGGCCTCGATCTCCTCACGCGACGCGCCTTCCCCAGGGACCGACAGGTGTGGGGTAGACGGCGTCGGCGACCCATGCGGGACCGCGGGGGTGGGGTCACCCGAGCCCCCGGCCGCAGCACGCGGGCGTCGGGGGGAGTCGGGGGTGCGATGGCGACGCCCCGACTTCTTGTGCTTACCTGACGAGCCGGAGGAATGGTGGCGACTCCCGGAGCGCCCATGGCGGCTCCGCGACCGCTCCCTCGACCGCTCCCTCGACCTCCGACCGGACCGGGACCGCTCTCGACGCGGGGCCGACAACCGGAGTTCGAGAAGCTTGCGGGACCGCTCCCGCCTAGCTTTTCCAGTCAAGGCCCGACAGTCGACGCAGGACTCCACGTCGTGGTCCGCGCCCAGACACCGGAGGCAGAGTCGATGGTGGTCGGTGACCGACATCATGCGGTCGCACTCGTCACAACTCTTGAAACCGGGCATCCTACCGGCACCGTAAAGATCAATCAGTTAACAAAAAACTTGGTCAAAAGACCGGAGTACTGCTCTTCGGATCTGCGCTAACTGGCGCGGAAAAAAGAAGAACTGACGTCAGCGCGCGGAGGCGGCGTCTATATACTCCAGCGACGTCATCACGGCGCACGACGCCGACGACGCGGAGCCGCAGGGGACGCCTGCAGACGACGCCTACCGACGCGCAGGGGTACTGCTACGCAAAAGTTTCCGGATCCAGACTGACGCCTGGGGATATTCTAAGGTAAGGAATCTAATACTAACCTGTTTCTTTCAGATAGAAACTTTACCATGAAACAACCTGGAAAGAAAAAAATAGGAAAACGAAAATCAGTAGGCCACTGATGAACATGAACTTTTATTAAACAACGAACAAAGAAACGATAACATAACGTAATGATAAAACCTATTAATGTCCTAGAAACAAGAAAACGTTAAAATATGCCAGTGGTGAGAGACCAGAAAAACAGTAAGAGAAACCAAATCACCCCTCGCTGTCCCACCGCCTGCCACGCCAAAAAAATCGATAGACTAGGGAAAATGCAAGTCAGTAGAACATCCGCCCCCACTCTGGAA
This sequence comes from Lissotriton helveticus, assembly GCF_964261635.1. Lineage (NCBI taxonomy): Eukaryota > Metazoa > Chordata > Amphibia > Caudata > Salamandridae > Lissotriton > Lissotriton helveticus. The sequence continues at coordinate 13,685 of NW_027612031.1, read as the reverse complement.
ACTTCCAAGGTGGGGCAGGGTTCCGGCTACGCCCAGCCGGGAGCAGCCCATATAAGGCAGGTCCTGCTGCCACGCCTCGGCCAGGAGATCCTAACGTAGGTAGGGTGTAGCCGGAGGAGAGGCCGAGGCCAGCGGGACCCGGCCAGGGGATTGCCTTTACAACGCTGAACAGTTGCAGGGGGGGGGAATGTCTCCTCGACCCTCCCCTCTCTCTCCCAGTCCGGCCGCGGTGGCCCTTGAGAGTTGCAGGTAGTCCCGCCACATGCTCTTCCGGTCCGGCCACCAACGGTCGGGGGGCCGAGGCCGACGGGATCCGGCTGCAGCCGATAAACCAAGAAACCCGTTCATGGGGCCAGAGCCAGGGGCGTCCGGCCGACATCCACCGGAAGCCCGGCCCGAAGACGGACGGGACACTTCTTTCTTTTATAATGGCTGCGACAACACTGGGGGGGGATGTCTTGCACATGCCTCCGACCCCCCCCCCCCCCCCCTCGTCCTCATCGCCTGGTCCGGCCATAACAAATCTCAAGCGAGACGCCGTGGGGTGCACTGGGAGGGAGAGACGGTGCGAACAGGCCTCTCCCGCCTCCCCAGGTGGAGGCTTCCCAGCTGCACCCTCAGCGCTCCAGGCGCCCGGAAAAGGGTTCTTCCACTGTGGCCATGCTGCAACGTCTCGCCCGGCAGGGTGGAGCCCGTCCGCTCATGTGACCCCGCGATCGCCGGTAGCTGCCGAACTCTCAAAATGGCGGTCGACCTGGCAAGAGCGGGCCCAGCATAAAGAAATGGCCCGGTCACTGGTTGACTCCACCACCGTAGTCCTCCACGACCTTGAAGATTCTAGAGGAGCCGCGGGAGTCTCCGACCCCCGATGGGGAATGACTGCCATGATCGCCCGTGGAGTGACGAAACTGTATCCGCGGGACGTCGGCGCTCCCATGCTGGCGCCAGCCTCACTTTGAATTACTAGAATCCTGCAGACCTCACTTCCGGTGAAAGCACAGTGTGACCCGGTAGGAAAAATTATTGCACCCCCTCCCCTTTTTGACTGATAGTTCAAACCACCGATCCTTTCCTTTGCCCTTTTAACGGAACTTTGGACTGCCTCCCCCTCTTTTACATTTTCTAGAGAAAACAAAACATTAACCACTACATTAGCATAGCAGTTGACACCAGAACTGTTTTCAAATTGAAAACCAACAACATCTTCAACAGAATCCTTTTTGTTTCTGCTGTGACCCTGCTACAGCACAGGCATTGTCCCCAGCAGTAATTCTGCAATGCCGGTAAGAATAGCTGTGGTGCCTACTGGACTCACTCACCCCCGCGGCGCCCCACGCCGTTTTTTGCTGGGCGGCAACTTACTAGACATCACTTTCGTGCCATCTAGATTTCAGCGCGTTCTGCTGCCTTGGAACTATTCGCACAACAGACCGCTACTGACAAGAATATTTCATTATTGGTGCTGTCAATTTCAATAAATCTATTGGATAATTCAAAAGAAATTGCCACGGTCTCTTCGTTGTTTAAATGTTTTTACTGTTTTTGTTTTCTTGTATATATTTATATGTTATTAAAGTTTTATATTCCTACTACTTTGTTGGAGTGCTATATATTTTTAATGTGACACATAATTGTAAAAACTTTGATGTACAAAGAGTCATTCCTGGAATCTTCCGCTTCAGGCTCGGTCCCCTCCCCAATCACAATACAGGATGGTTTTCAGATAGTAGGAACACGTGTGGTGTGACGGATCTCATCGGGTGTGGGCCTTGATCTACTATAACTCCTTTGAAGAGGGGTGATTCTTTACAGCTGGGGCCATAAACTACATCTGCAGGGCTAGCTGATAGCCTGGACAATCGGACACAGAGAAAGAGGAGTGTCAGAGGGTGCGGTAGTGAATAGGGCGAAAGGGAGGTGTCGGGCGGGCACAGAGTGTGATTTTCAGGGAAGAGCAGCGCAGATGGGGGGAGGTTTATTGCCGATGCATAAGACAGAGAGCGGGGGTGACCAGTGCCTGGGGAAGATGCTTGCGAGGGTGGGGAGCCATGCTACGAATCGACAGCGTGCAGAGAGTGGGTCTGGTCAAGACATCTAAAATGGCTGCCGTGCACGACAAAAGTGTGGCATTTCAAAAAAGGCAAGATGGCGCAGACAATGTTTTTCAACACTTCCTCATTTCCTTCGAATCGAACGTTAACAGACGTTGGGGCATATTACCAAAGTTAAGCGATATTTATCGCTAACGATGCTTACCAACCAATTTTTTACCACTAAGCATCGTCAGAAATTATCGAAGATAAACCTTGCTATTATCAAGGTTTATCGCAAATGCGATAATAAACGGCCGCAATGCATGAATATCGCTAAAAACTCAGCGATATTCATGCATTACCGAGCTAATGCTCTTAGCCATGTTATCCACCTCCCATTGGATAACATGGCTAAGAACTGCTCAGGGCAGGTGTTACTTTTTGGAGATATTCGCGCTTAGCGCGAATATCTCCAAAAGTTGGTAATAGGAGATAGATATCTTGCATGTTGTAATGCAAGTTATTGTGGTATATGGAACTCATACCATAATCTCTCAGGAAAGCAGAAACTGATCCTTTTGGGACCGCCTAAAAAGGCCTAGGGGGTGAGGAGTACTCTACTTTGCCCCCTTTTCACGTTCCGAACTATTTTATTTTACTCTCTTCTGTAATTACACAAAATAGCAGCGATAAGATGCATCGGAGACACACAGTGAGAGAAAGGAGGCCGGAGATGAAGAAGAGATGTCAAATACACATTGGAGATAATATAGTGGCAGAAGGGAAGTAAATATGAGTAAACTTACCATGTAACATAAAAATGTTGCACTCTATACTATAAGTCTCATTTTATACTACAATCACTTCGCTACAACCTCATAAATTAAAAATAAAAATGAATAATGTCTCAAACAATTTTTGATTTCTAAATATAAATTTATTCTTCAGAATTTTCTAAATTTGAAAGAACTAGTAACATGTCCTCATCAGCAATGTCCTCATTAAAAGTCTCCAATGATGATTCTTGTAACTCTATGGTCTCCAAACACTCGATAAATTCGCCATCAAGAGATTGATCAAAAAAATCATTCAAGTCATCTCCTCCTTGTGACAATATTTCATTATTGGTGCTGTCAATTTCAATCAATGTAGTGGAATCATTCAAGTCATCTCCTCGTGACAATATTTAATTATTGGTGCTCTCAATTTCAATCAATGTAGTGGAATCATTCAAGTCATCTCCTCCTTGTGACAATATTTCATTATTGGTGCTGTCCATTTCAATCAATCTAATGGAATCATACAAGTCATCTCCTCCTTGTGACAATATTTCATTATTGGTGCTCTCAATTTCAATCAATGTAGTGGAATCATTCAAGTCATGTCCTCCTTGTGACAATATTTCATTATTGGTGCTCTCAATTTCAATCAATGTAGTGGACAATTCAAAAGAAATTGCCACGGTCTCTTCATTGTGAGCCATTTTATTTTGAAATTGCTTGCTGTAAATTGCAGAAAAAAATAATCACTTTCATTTATCGTTTTTAGTAATACATAATATAAAACTAACTTTATCAAGTATTTAGTATAACAGAAGGACTGCAAATAAATAACAGAAAACATTTTTCAAATTATCTTCAAGTGTACAACATAGTTCCCCTTACAAATTAACAACTCACCTTTTTAAAAGTAGCAGAAGTGTTAGTACTGTGTAAATCAAACACCAGAAATTCACCACCAAAAATTCCTCACAAATGTACCTCAGACAGTAGTATCACAAAATGGCTGTGGTTTCCTCTCATTTGACATATATACATAACCAATTAACTTTCATCACACACAAATACAAAACCAAAGTAACATTTTAATTGGTTCTAAATTTCAACACTTTCAAATGTGTTTTCCCCATGCAATTTTCCATAGGACATTTACATAAGTCTACAGCCTGAATGGCTGAACGGAATTACACCAAACTTGACAAAATGGTACATCAAACCTAAGAGGTCAGGAAGGATCTACTATGCCCCCTTATGGTCATTTCCCCCTTCGCTTTGGCCTCCTCTTGTCTCTCAATCCTACCGAGAGACAAGATGGCGGCCGCTACGGACTGTTTGGAATGTTGACAGACGCCGGAGAACCAATCAGCTTCGCAAAGCTCCGTAACGCGAAAAGTACGCGAAGCGGAGCGCTGTTACAGATATATATCTTTTTTTGAACGTTAATTTCTCAAAATCCACTGGAGCACATACATGAGACCTAGCAAAGGCACATCGGGCTACCAGTCCCTAATATTTTGCCAAGTTTCGTGCAAATCCATTCAGCCGTTCGATTATTATTATATTTTTTTTTTTTTGCCCCGCGGAGCCCTTTTAAAACCTCCACATCAAACGTAGGGGGTCAGCGAGGATCTACTATTCCCCCTTATGGTCATTTGCCCCTTCGCTTTGGCCTCCTCTTGTCTCTCGATCCTACCGAGAGACAAGATGGCGGCCGCTACGGACTGTTTGGAATGTTGACAGACGCCGGAGAACCAATCAGCTTCGCTTCACAAAGCTCCGTTGCGCGAAAAGTACGCGTCCTGGAGCGCTGCCCGGTCCGCTGTTACAGATATATATCTTTTTTTAAACGTTAATTTCTCAAAATCCACTGTAGCACATATATTGAGACCTACAAAAGGCACATCGGGCTACCAGTCCCTACAATTTTGCCAAGTTTCGTGCAAATCCATTCACCCGTTCGGGCTAAAAGTGAGGCCAACTGCCCTATGGAAAACTCAATGTTAAAAACACGTTTTGGGACCCCCCTTTTTTCTCAGCCCCCCCTTGACGAACCCCCCCCAAATTTTCAAGGGCTGCTCAGAAACAAAATGTTCCATTTTCCTGAAAGTTTCAGCCAATTCCGTCCACAAACGCCAAAGTTATTAGACATAGAATTTTCAAAAAACCCATAGAGAAAAAATCCTAACTATATATACCTACTGGCGACCGCCAGTAGGTAATATATATACATATACACTGAAAAAACCATAGGTTTCAGGAGTTATATAGTTCGGGAATAGTTTTTAAAAACCTTTGAATTCACTCAAAAAACTATAAGTTTTAGTGGTGTTATAGTTAGCTGGACATTTTACTCATACAAAACCATTGAAATTGCTCCTATATAGTTAGTTGTACTAACTATATTTCGCGTACCCGCAATCCACTGCTGATGATGTCACATATTAGATCATTCATGACATGGTCAGTGACATCACTGATGACATCTCAAATGACATCACTGATGACATCACTGATGACATCATCCACGTGACAATCACATACACCTTTTCATACACTATTACAATTTTTCATCACTGTTGTAAAATACAGAGTATCATATTTAAATCCATTGTCACAGCAATACAAGTATCTAAAAATCCACTCAGTGATTCATAGATGTATACACACATCTAATCACTTACCTATGGATTCACTCATACATGCTGTCAATGAACAATAGACACTATCAAAAATACTTATACATCTATATCGACATTAAACAGCACGCATCCTATTCACATATGAAGTCATCCTACTCACTTATGCAAACAATGGATCATACTTACATATTTACTTAGCAAAACACTTATACAAACACCACTTCTTCTATTCATTTAGATAGTAAGTCATACTTAGTGAATTATAAAATCATTATTACAAGTATACAGTTATCCATACAGTCACTCACACAATCATTGTGTCTTATGTATACTTATTTATATACAACAACTGACACATACACTGCCTTTTATTTTTCTAGTTTGTTGGACCTGTACCTTTGAGAAATATATTTGCTCATCACCACACCCATAAAGAGATTCCCTCACCCAAACTGTTAGAACATGTAGTTTTAACTTCATATATCTACTGAATCAACTATTCACACATCTTTGGACAGTCACACACCCCCCACCGAACCACACACACACTTTCACACTCCCATACAAATACTCAGTTAACTAATCAATAACTAATATAGACTTTCACATAGCTAGTAACCAACTGTAGAATCAGTTTACACAACAACTGACTAAGTGATACAGATATTCACACAGTTTAGTCACTATCCACTATATTTAGTGAGACATTATAAATTGGTCAAGTAAACAGTCAATTACACTGCTACTAAATCCTCCATCCAAATATTTATTTATATATATATATATATATCCACTCATTCTTCAATGTAAATTGCTATATATATAATGCATATTTAAATAACGAAGCAAACCACATTCACTGGATGATGTCATCAGTGATGTCATTTGAGATGTCATCAGTGATGTCACTGACCATGTCATGAATGATCTAATATGTGACATCATCAGCAGTGGATTGCGGGTGCGCGAAATATAGTTAGTACAACTAACTATATAGGAGCAATTTCATTGGTTTTGTAGGAGTAAAATGTCCAGCTAACTATAACACCACTAAAACTTATAGTTTTTTGAGTGAATTTCAAAGGTTTTTTAAAAACTAATTCCTAACTATATAACTCCTGAAACCTATGGTTTTTTCAGTGAATTTCAAAGGTTTTTTAAATGCTGATTCCTAACTATATAAGGCCTGAAACCTATGTTTTTTTCAGTGAATTTCAAAGGTTTTTTAAATGCTAATTCCTAACTATATAAGGCCTGAAACCTATGGTTTTTTCAGTGAATTTCAAAGGTTTTTTAAATACTAATTCCTAACTATATAAGGCCTGAAACCTATGGTTTTTTCAGTGTTTTAAAAAAAAAAATTGATTGGTTAACTGGCTTATTAAGTGTATCTTAGTGAATACATATATTAGCGAGTAATGTTTAAATATTTAAATATATGCATGAGTGATGTAATATGTGACGTCATCAGCAGTGCATTGCAGACGTGCAAGTTATAGTGAGTCCAACTAACTATAACGTGGGAATTTCAATGGTTTTATGCGAGTAAAATTTCCAGCTAACTATAACTGGTGTGAAACCTATGGTTTTTTCAGTGAATTTCAAAGGTTTTTTAAATGCTAATTCCCAACTATAACTGGTGTGTAACCTATGGTTTTTTCAGTGAATATATATATATATATATATATATATATATATATATATATATTTAACATTTCTATGGCAAAATGAAACCCCTCATTTTGTTCCTTTTCAAATTAAATGTATTAAGTGTTACCACTTTATTCCAATCAAGATGACTTCAGGTGTGCCATACTTTTGTCATAAGTAAGACTGTTAGCGTTCTAGTTGTTCTTTAGAACACTCTGGGACATTCTGTCATTGGGCTATAGTTGGGCTACATCTGGCTGATATTTGGGCTACATTTGTTTTTTTTGTCTCTGGTGGCCATCTTTTGGCTACATTGGGCTACATTTGGGCTCTAACATATATATAGCCCAATGTAGCCCAATATATATTTTTTTTAAGTTAATTTTCGAAAAACCACTGGAGCACATATCTTGAGACATGGCAAAGGCACATCGGGCTACCAGTGCCTACAATTTTGCCAAGTTTGGTGGAAAACCATTCAGCCGTTCGGGCTAAAAGTGAGTCCAACCGCCCTATTGAAATTAACATGGGGAAAACACGTTTTGGGACCCCCCTTTTATCTCGGCCCCCGCTTGACGTATCCCCCCCCAAACTTTCATAGAAGGAGCGGAGCGCCGCGAGGCAAAGTTAAGGAAAATTTCAGGAAGATTCCTCAACCGGCGCCAAAGTTATTCCCAATAGAATGTTGCGATTTCCCTATGGAAAACAGTCCTAACTATATATACCTACTGGCTATCGCCAGTAGGTAATATATATATATATATATACATTGTAATTTCGGCAGGGCTCTGCCGAGGAAAACGCACCGGTGGGAGAGCGCCAGGGGTCGACCAAGCGGAGCCAAGTTGTGGGATATACATATACATATATACATATATACACATATATATATGTACTGGTACTGGCTGAGTACGTGAAACTTCATGTCCTATCGGGAACCTCCAGCCCGAGACGCACCGCCGGTGAAGTGTCCCGGCTTGTTTGGAGGAAAAGAATTCGGCATTATTTGAAAAGCCGGTAGACCGCGAATTGCACAGGTCAGGCTAATTGAAGTTCTGCATTCGGCAACTACGGGGACAAGAAACGCTGCAGTCCGAAGAAAACGCGGAGGTACAATATCCTGTTTAACAACCGCAATTAGAGGCTGCAACGTATAGCATTTCCCGGCGGGAAGCAGAACGCGTGCGGTATTATTTAATCCAACCGAATACCTGCAAGACTTGAACCTGTTACAAGCGCTACGGTCCACGTGTGAACGAACCAGAGTTTGGGTGTACGTTTACACTTGTGGTGCACAGAGGATCGACTATCTGTCAAAAACGAGGGCACTCTAATGGGGATTACAGGTGCTTGTCTGTAACGTGTTTGGGACATTAATAACCACTGCAGCCGCCACAGAAATGAGAAACCGCTACAAAATCTATGCACAGCATAGTGAATCCAAAAAGATTCACGCTGCAAAACGAATAGTTTTCTTACCTGTCGGTGTAGTTTTGCAGCTTGAAGATCTTTCTGGATTCACTGGCGAACCCACCCGCCTCTGCCAGAAAGATGAGGCTGGAGAGAGAAGAGGTGGTTTAAAAAAAAAAAAAAAAAAAAAAAAAGAGAAAACGACTTAAAAGTACAAAGCGGTAAAATATCACCTAAATAGAACATTGCCATTACTTCGGAAACGAAAGAAACACGGAAAAAAAGAACCCGAAGATGGCGCCCAAGAGTGGGAGCTTCCACAGGAAGCATGCCGACGTCACCGGAAATGCACCCAAGGAGGTGTGACGTCGACGCCCACCTGGGCTACAAAAAAAAACAAAACAAAAAAAAAAAAAAAAAAAAAAAAAAAGAAGAAAAGACTACGAATCCGGACCCAACCACAAGACCGCGGAATAATGCACAGCATAGTGAATCCAGAAAGATTCACGCTGCAAAACTTCTGTAACGATTTCCTTTGATTTGTATTTAATGCCTGCCTGACCATCCTAAATTGTTAAGCGCTCTGAAATCCTTTGGGATCATGTTTGCGCTATAAAAAACTTTATAAATAAAAAAAATAAGAGCGTGGGGAAGTCCTAGGATGTCCTGACACCACCAGGTGTCCTGCCATCTCATAACGCTCAAATGCCTGTCCAGTAGTAGGCTGAATAAATCACAAACATGCAAAAGACTAGAAAATGTGCTAGAAAATCACTCTGGTGGCTTTTCGGTGTATAATAAGTTCTGTTCGGAGGCTCACCCTGGAGGCCCGGCTGCCCCTGGTTCCCCACCGTGTATATTCCATTGGTTTTTGTGACTTGGCTCCATAGGACAATACCTGAAGACTGAAGGTAACTGTCTACCTCCAATCTTTATTACCTCTTAAGCCAGGCTACTGATTAAAACTACTGCCCCAGAAGAGTAACTTGCCCTTTATCTTTAAAACAAATCCGGTGAAAGTGGTATTATCTTGTGAGGTAAAGTAAAAAAAATAAAAAGCGCCAAGTGTCAACCTACTTACTATAAATGATATCTTGAACTGGTGGTGAACCTCTGTAGCTCCTCAGTGAAAGCACTTCCAGTAGCGATGTATGGGAACATGGAAGCATTTAGCCTATAACCTTAAGGCTGCTTATGTTTTTCTCTGAATAAATGGGGAAAGTAAGTAAGCAAGTGGAAACTCTGTCTTGCAAACTTGCTGTGATGATTAAAGCTCGGATTAGAACAAATCCCTCAAGTAGAGACAAGAAAGTTGCGAGAGTGCTCTCCAGAGTGATGGAGTGGACAGACTGTTAAAGGCTAGAGCTCATCACACACAAGGAACAAGTCTTTCCACAAAGGTGTGTCACAGAGGCTCCAGTGCAGGAGAGCAATCCTGCATACTAACACATTAGTTCATGTTATCAGCACAATGGTGAGTAACAGTGACAAGACATGGTCTTGCTCACAATGATGGGGGCTTTTGTACTTTACAATCGGCTAATGACCATCGTAATGATCTTAAAGTGATACTACAGACATAGCGATGCTCTAGCATCCACCCGGCATTTATGTTTGTCTTATATTTTCATCTTTTCAGAGCCAACTCAGCCTCTGCTACAACCAATGGGGTGTATACAACGTAGAATGTGAAAATGAGGATGACCTAGATTAACAGATGTGTTCCTGCACCCTGCTTTTTGGAGTGGTTACTTTCCACTTCTACGTTAGCTTAGACATCTCTACATGCACGTTTAAAATATTTATATATTCCACATATGCCTCTGTCCGCTCCGCACATGCTCCAGTCCCTCTGCCTGGAACCCCACAATGTTCAGTACGGAGTGTACTAAGATGCCAATACTTGGTGGCATGGTCATGGATGTCCACTGTCGATCAAATAACTTCACCTGAATCAAGCTAATCTTTGCCTAGTTTTCCCTAGCCTCTACAGTGGCCTTGAGGTACGTGATATATCCGCATAGAGGGCTTGTCGCACGTGCCCCAGTCACAGTAAATGGATTAAACTGAATTTGCTCATTTTGATTGCTGCACCTATAACCTGTGTTGCACTGGTTCCAGGCATGGTGCATGTCAGAGCTGGTCCGCAAGTTTGGCACAGGAAACACAGCGGGGTATTTTCATGCACACTAACAATGCTGCTTTGGATGTTATCACAGTAGGAGAAGGATCTGCAGGGGTCTTGTTTGATCCCTTATTAGTTGCTGCCTTGGTTTCTGAATATGTTCAGTTCCCCCAAACCCAGTTAAGCCTCTCTCTGTGGTATATAATGGGGCCTTTCACCATGCTCCATTGTTTTAGGTTTAAATCTTTTGTATTGATTTTTAAACAGATGAACAAGACTAGGTTCTCAGCTCCTTTAAATCAATGCATATGAGACAACAAGTTTGCAATACCGGCAGTTACCGAAGGTAATAGGTATGGAGCGAGCCCCCACATTCAAAAAAATAAAGAACATGTAACCCCCCCCCCCCCCTTCCCGTCCTCCCGTCCCCCGTCCGCCCCCTCCCCATCCTGTCCACCTTGAACAGCAAAAAGAAAAGGAAGGAAGTAAGCAGTGTTCACCGTCTTGGCTTGTGTTGTGTCTTAGGATCAATATCTGGGATTGGTGTATCCTGAAGGCGAAGGATTTGGAGATACCGAGGGCATGTTAGCTCCCGGAACTCCGACACTAGCAGGGTGAGGAAAGGCCGCCACAGCTCAGGGAACTCAGACTCCCTGCCCGCCAACTTAAGAGTGAGTTTCTCCATACCCAACACTGACCACATCCGCTGAAGCCAGCCAGTATGTGTCGGGAGCTGGGTAGAGCGCCAGTGCAACAGGATGTTTTGTGTCGCCGCACCGAGCGCAATGGCTATCAGCCTACCCCTCCGCGATCTAAGTGGATATGCCAGCGGGTTTGGCAGGCCCAGGAGAATGTAAGAGGGGAAGCGTGGGAGCTGTGTCTCAAGATGCAAGTCTACGTCGTCAAGAACCTGGATCCAGTATGGTTGTGTACAGGGACAGCTCCAGATAATATGTTCCAAGGTGCCCTCTTCCCCAATTCTCTCCAACACAGACCGCTCGGGCACGGATCAAAGTGATGTATGCGCTCAGGCGTGTAATACCAACAGGTGACAATCTTGGTTAGGGTCTCCGTGAGGCCAATATGATACGCAGAGTGTCTAGCCCTGTGATAGATGCCCTCCCATTCTTTGTGGCTCAATGTTCTCCCCAGATCTCTTTCCCATCGTGAACAGCCTGCATTATATTGCGTATGAGGTAGTGGTTAGCAGTATTTTATATAAGTCAGAGATAGTTTTCTTGTCAGAGGTGCGTGTTACGAGCCAATTCTCATATGGAGTCAGGAGGCGCTGTGCATTTGGTCGGATGGAGTGCCCAGTGACTGACTTGTAAGTATGGCAAACGCTCAAGTTCCGTAAGACCGTACTCCTCCTTAAGATGCGAGATTGGAATAATACCATCCATATCTAAGAGGTGACCCACCGATCTACAGGGAGAAGAGTGCCATGCCCTAAAGGTGGAAGCATCCGTGCCGGGTCGGAACTCTGGGTTATCAAATAACGGTGTGAGGGGCGATGGGAAGGTGGTCAGCTGATTGGAGACATGTGTGCGGTACCAGGAGTCCATTATAGTGCTTGTGATGTATGAGGCATATACATTTGGAGGCCTGTGTTGTTTATAAAGAAATGGTACCCCTTGCAATGGACTGCCTGCCACCGCCTGGACCTGGAACAACCAGTGTTTTTAGGACTGCAGACGGTGCCACTCTGCCAGATATCTTAGTCGGGTGGCATGGAAGTGTAGCTGAAAATCAGGCACTTCCACTCCTCCTTTTTACGGTGGAAGGACCGCAACCTGATGCCGAAATCGCGGCTTGTGCCCATTCCAGATGAAGGGCGACAGTTCCGCTTGAGTCTGGTGAATCCAGCCCGGCAAGGGCCGAAGGGGAAGGGTCTGGAATAGGTAGAGGATGGGAGGGAGGCTGGTCATCTGGACAGCTGCAATCCACCCTAGCCAAGACATCGTGCAGTGATTCCACCTTTGCAGAGCCCTGCGGAATAATTGAGCTTGGCAGTAGCCGATATAGTGGGAGCCAGCTGGATTCCCAGATAGGGAACTGCAGTCGATGCCCATAGCACCGGATGTTCCTCCTGTATGTGGGCAAGCGTGTCTAGAGAAAGGGAGATGTTGAGTGCTATGGATTTGTCCATATTAATCTTAAATCCCAACTGTGCAAACAGTACAGTTCAACAAAGATAGCGCGCAAAGCCGTGATCGGGCTGGAAAGAGAAAGGAGAAGGTCGTCCGCATAGAGGCTTACGGTATGGACGTCTCCCCCAAATTTTATACCAGTTATGAGAGGATGCCGCCGGAGTCTGAGCGCCAAGGGCTCCATATAGATCGCAAAGAGGATGGGCGACAATGGGCACCCCTACCTCGTGCCTCTCCCAATAGGAAAATGGGTGGATGTGTGACCGTTAACTCGGACCGTCGCCATGGGGATCAGTAGCAATTTAAAATCCGGGTCTGCAACTTCTCATCGAAGCCTGCCACCATCAGGACCATTTCTAGATAAAGCCAGTGCACCCCTGTTAAAGGCCTTCTCCGCATGGATGGCCAGGAGTATGTATTCGCCCTGGGTACGGGACACTCGTTCAATCAGATGCAGAATGCCCTTAGTATTATCGCTGGTCAGCCTCTGTGGGATAAAGCCCGCCTGTTCCGGTTCGACCAGCTGGGCCATATATGGAGCTATCTGGGCCACTATGATGCTAGTGTATATTTTGATCTATGTTTAAAAGCGATATAGGCCGATATGCACTGCAGGCCTTTCTGTCCTTCCCCGGCTTGGGAATAACCACAATTGCTGCTTCCAGCATTTCCCCCGGTATGGCTCCCGTTTGTTCGAAGGTGTTAAACAATGCAATCAGAATAGGGGCAGTTGGCTGTAACCGTCTGGCCCGGTGATTTGCCTAACTTGAGGCGCGAAATTGCAGAGACTACCCCTTCTATCTGTATGGCTCTGTCAAGGTGATCAGCTTGCGCCTTTGTCAACGCGGGCATTTGAGCTTCGGCAATATGGTCAGTGCTGACCTGGGTATCCAGGGGAT
>NW_027612030.1:12500-20000 GCF_964261635.1 Lissotriton helveticus | reverse complement strand
GTCGCCCCCATTGGAAAGCATTGCGGGCGACCAGATGGCCGAGGCGATCCGGGAGACCAGATGGCCGAGGGGATCCTGGAGACCAGATGGCCGAGGGGATCCGGGAGACCAGATGGCCGAGGGGATCCGGGCGACCAGATGGCCGGGCACGAAAGGGACGCCATCCGGTCGCCCCGTGCCCCCACGAAGGAGGGAGCGGGCGCCCGGGGCATGGCGGGCCGGAGGCCCGGGGCCCCAGCCGGGCCACAGCCATGGAGGCTGCCAGGGGCCGGCGGGCCCTCCGACCCGGGGCCCGCTTACACCTTGACAAGCAGGGGAGGCCTGCAAGGGACCGACGGACCCCTGTCCTGGGCCCTGGGTGGAGCGGCAGCCCGGGGGACCGGGCCCAGGGCCGGAGCGCCCGACCCGGGGCCCCGACCGGGCCCCTGGACCCAGCCGGGGCTCCCAGGCCCGGAGGCACAGGGGAAGCCTCCCCGGGCCCGCCGGACCCCGTCCCGGGCACCCTGCCCCGCGGCAGGACCCAGGACGGAGCCCGGGGTGGGGAGGCCACCCTCCCCCGGGGCCCTCAGGGGCCCCGGATGGAGCTCCTGAACACAGACAAGCAAGGGGAGGCTCCCCGGGCACATCGGAACCCCTTTCCGGGCCCTTGGCAGTGCGGCAGGCTGGGAGACAGGGCCCAGGGCCTGAGCACCCGACCCGGGGCCCGCCCGGGCCCCTGGACCCAGCCGGGGCTCCCAAGCCCGGAGGCGCATGGGACGCCTCCCCGGTCCCTCCGGACCCCGTCCCGGGCACCCTGCCACGCAGCAGGACCAAGGACAGAGCCCGGGGTGGGGAGGCCGCCCTCCCCGGGCCCTCAGGGGCCCTAGCCACTGCTCCTGAACCCAGCCAAGCAAGGGGAGGCTCCCCGGGCACACCGGAACCCCTTCCCGGGCCCTTGGCAGTGCGGCAGGCTGGGAGACAGGGCCCAGGGCCGGAGAAACCAACCCGGGGCCCGGCCGGGCCCCTGGACGCAGCCGGGGCTCCCAAGCCCGGAGGTGCATGGGACGCCTCCCCGGTCCCTCCGGACCCCGTCCCGGGCACCCTGCCACGCAGCAGGACCAAGGACAGAGCCCGGGGTGGGGAGGCCGCCCTCCCCGGGCCCTCAGGGGCCCTAGCCACTGCTCCTGAACCCAGCCAAGCAAGGGGAGGCTCCCCGGGCACATCGGAACCCCTTCCCGGGCCCTTGGCAGTGCGGCACGCTGGGAGACAGGGCCCAGGGCCGGAGAAACCGACCCGGGGCCCGGCCGGGCCCCTGGACGCAGCCGGGGCTCCCAAGCCCGGAGGTGCATGGGACGCCTCCCCGGTCCCTCCGGACCCCGTCCCGGGCACCCTGCCACGCAGCAGGACCAAGGACAGAGCCCGGGGTGGGGAGGCCACCCTCCCCGGGCCCTCAGGGGCCCTAGCCACTGCTCCTGAACCCCGCCAAGCAAGGGGAGGCTCCCCGGGCACACCGGAACCCCTTCCCGGGCCCTTGGCAGTGCGGCAGGCTGGGAGACAGGGCCCAGGGCCGGAGAAACCGACCCGGGGCCCGGCCGGGCCCCTGGACGCAGCCGGGGCTCCCAAGCCCGGAGGTGCATGGGACGCCTCCCCGGTCCCTCCGGACCCCGTCCCGGGCACCCTGCCACGCAGCAGGACCAAGGACAGAGCCCGGGGTGGGGAGGCCGCCCTCCCCGGGCCCTCAGGGGCCCTAGCCACTGCTCCTGAACCCAGCCAAGCAAGGGGAGGCTCCCCGGGCACATCGGAACCCCTTCCCGGGCCCTTGGCAGTGCGGCAGGCTGGGAGACAGGGCCCAGGGCCGGAGAAACCGACCCGGGGCCCGGCCGGGCCCCTGGACGCAGCCGGGGCTCCCAAGCCCGGAGGTGCATGGGACGCCTCCCCGGTCCCTCCGGACCCCGTCCCGGGCACCCTGCCACGCAGCAGGACCAAGGACAGAGCCCGGGGTGGGGAGGCCGCCCTCCCCGGGCCCTCAGGGGCCCTAGCCACTGCTCCTGAACCCAGCCAAGCAAGGGGAGGCTCCCCGGGCACACCGGAACCCCTTTCCGGGCCCTTGGCAGTGCGGCAGGCTGGGAGACAGGGCCCAGGGCCGGTGCACCCGACCCGGGGCCCGGCCGGGCCCCTGGACCCAGCCTGGGCTCCCAAGCCCGGAGGCGCAGGGGAAGCCTCCCCGGGCCCTCCAGGACCCCGTCCCGGGCACCCTGCCACGCAGCAGGACCAAGGACAGCGCCCGGGATGGGGAGGCCGCCCTCCCCTGGACCTCAGCCCTTCCATGTCAGCCCGGCAATCTGGTCGCCCCATTGGAAAGCATTGCGCGCTACTATTGCAAACACATTATCTACCGGACTTGCTCTAGATGGCGCTCCAACATAAGGAATGTACCAACACCTTCCCTACTGGAATCGTGACGAGCAGGAGCCGTCGTTAGCACTGAAGGGGCTAGTATATCAACACTTTCCCTCCTGTTGCGCAGGTTGGAGTTTGAAAAATAGATTGTATTATGCCTTTAGTTTGTGTGTCCTCTAGATCAAGTTGATCTACTGACTTGCGATGCCAAGGCATCTCGCTGTAAAGGAATGCGATGTCACAGCATGCATTTGTGCATTCGAATAGATGGCCGCCTATAACCCCTTCGCTGCGGCGGGTTTTCAAATGGGTTTGGGCATGGAGCTGCCCGGGACCCGTGGAGCCCGTCCTGGGCACTCTGACAAGCTGTTGGCCCGGGGAAGGGAGCCCCAGACGACCGGGACCCGTGGAGCCCGTCCTGGGCACTCCTGTATGCCGTTGGCCCGGGGAAGGGAGCCCCGGACGTCCGGGTCCCGTGGAACTCGTCCTGGGCACTCTGACATGCCGCTGGCCCGGGGAAGGGTGCCCCGGACGCCCGGGGCCCGTAGCCCGTCCTGGGCACTCTGACAAGCCGTTGGCCCGGGGAAGGGAGCCCTGGACGCCCGGGACCCGTGGAGCCCGTCCTGGGCACTCTGGAATGCTTTGGCCCGGGGAAGGGAGCCCCGGACGCCCGGGGGAGGACTGCCCGGGACCCGTGGAACTGGTCCTGGGCACTTTTACATGCCGTCGGCCTGGAGGTGGGTGCCCTGGACGCCCGGGGGAGGCCTGCCCGGGACCCGTGGAGCCCTTCCCGGGTACTTTGCCAATGCCGTTGGCCTCATGGAGATGGTTGCCCCGGACGCGTCCGGGGGAGGCCTGCGCGGGACCCATGGAGCCCGTCCTGGGCATTGAGCCATGCCGTTGGCCTGGAGATGGGAGCCCCGGACGCCCGGGGGAGGACTGCCCGGTACCCGTGGATCCCGTCCTGGGCTCTTTGACATGCCGTCGGCCTGGAGGTGGGAGCCCCGGACGCCCGGGAGCGGGCTGCCCGGGACCCATGGAGCCCGTCCTGGACACTTTGACATGCCGTCGGCCTGGAGGAGGGTGCCCGGGACGCCCGTGGGAAGCCTGGTCGGGACCCGTGGAGCCCTTCCCGGTTACTCTGCCATCCCGTTGGCCTCCTGGAGATGGGTGCCCCGGACGCCCGGGGGAGGTCTGTCCGGGGCCCATGGAGCCCGTCCTGGGCAGTGTGACATGCCGTCGGCCTGGAGGTGGGAGCCCCGGACGCCCGGGGGAGGGCTGCCCGGGACCCATGGAGCCCTTCCCGGTTACTCTGCCATCCCGTTGGCCTCCTGGAGATGGGTGCCCCGGACGCCCGGGGGAGGTCTGTCCGGGGCCCATGGAGCCCGTCCTGGGCAGTGTGACATGCCGTCGGCCTGGAGGTGGGAGCCCCGGACGCCCGGGGGAAGGCTGCCCGGGACCCGTGGAGCCCTTCCCGGTTACTCTGCCATCCCGTTGGCCTCCTGGAGATGGGTGCCCCGGACGCCCGGGGGGAGGTCTGTCCGGGGCCCATGGAGCCCGTCCTGGGCAGTGTGACATGCCGTCGGCCTGGAGGTGGGAGCCCCGGACGCCCGGGGGAAGGCTGCCCGGGACCCGTGGAGCCCTTCCCGGGTACTTTGCCATCCCGTTGGCCTCCTGGAGATGGGTGCCCCGGACGCCCGGGGGGGAGGTCTGTCCGGGGCCCATGGAGCCCGTCCTGGGCAGTGTGACATGCCGTCGGCCTGGAGGTGTGAGCCCCGGACGCCCGGGGGAAGGCTGCCCGGGACCCGTGGAGCCCTTCCCGGGTACTTTGCCATCCCATTGGCCTCCTGGAGATGGGTGCCCCGGACGCCCAGGGGCGGTCTGTCCGGGACACGTGGAGCCCGTCCTGGGCATTGAGCCATGCCGTTGGCCCGGAGAATGGAGCCCCCAGACGCCCGGGGGAGGTGTTGCCCAGGCATATCTCATCTGGTCCCCCGGGCAGAGAACCACCAGCCCTGGAGAGGTGTCCGGGCGCACCCTGCCCCTAGTAATCCGGAGGGAAATTACCCCCCTTTCTTGCAATCCGTGCACGCGAGGTGACAGAGGGGACCCAAGGCGTAAAAGAACCCGACCTCATGGAGCCCTAGCTGGGATCCGGGAGGCGAATGGCACCTCATCGGGACTTCCAGGGAAGCCCAGCCATCTGGTCGCCCCATTGGAAAGCATCGCGGGCGACCAGATGGCCGGGATCGAAAGGACTCCCAGCTCCCCATCCATCCCAAGCCTTCGCGGTGGGGTTCCTGACTTCCTGCCCACGCAAGGCAGGGCTCTTGGACCCCGGCTGGGCCTCAGGCGCAGGTTGGACCACCGGAGCTCCAGGGCCCGGACGACCTGGGGGGAGGAATGCCCGGGACCCGTGGAGCCCGTCCTGGGTACTTTGACATGCCGTCGGCCTGGAGGTGGGTGCCCCGGACGCCCGGGGGAAGCTGCCCGGGACCCATGGAGCCCGTCCTGGGTACTTTGACATTCCGTCGGCCTGGAGGTGGGAGCCCCGGATGCCCGGGGAGAGGTCTGCCCGGGACCCATGGAGCCCGTCCTGGGTACTTTGCCTATGCCGTTGGCCTCATGGAGACGGGTGTCCCAGACGCCCGGGGGAGGACTGTCCCAGACTCATGGAGCCCGTCCTGGGCACTTTGACATGCCGTCTGCCTGGAGGTGGGAGCCCCGGACGCCCGGGGGAGGGCTGCCCGGGACCCATGGAGCCCGACCCGGGCACGCTGCCATGCCGTCAGCCTGGATGGAGCCCCGGACGTCCGGGGTACGAGTGACCGGGACGCATGGAGCCCGTCCTGGGCACTTTTCCGTGCCTTCGGCCTGGAGCCCCCAGACACCCAGGGGAGGGCCACCGTGAAAACCATGGAGCCCGACCCGGGCACTCTGCCATACCGTCAGCCTAGATGGAGCCCCGGACGCCCAGGGGACGAATGCCCGGGACGCATGGAGCCCGTCCTGGGCACTTTTCCATGCATTCGGCCTGGAGCCCCCCAGACACCCAGGGGAGGACATCCCTGGAAACCATGGATCACGACCCGGGCACTCTGCCATGCCGTCAGCCTGGATGGAGCCCCGGACGCCCGGGGGATGAATGCCCGGGACGCATGGAGCCTGTCCTGGGCACTTTTCCATGCCGTCAGCCTGGATGGAGCCCCGGACGCCCGGGTGACGACTGCCCAGGAGCCATGGAGCCCGTCCTGGGCAATTTGACATGCGGTTGGCCTGGAGGAAGGAAGCCCCGGGTGGCCTAGGGAGGTGTTGCCCAGGCATAGCCCATCTGGTCCCCATGGCAGAGAACCGCCAGCCTCGGAGGGGTGTCCGGGCGTACCCTTCTCCCTAGTAATCTGGAGGAAAATTACCCCCTTTTCTTGTAATCTGTGCACGCGAGGTGACAGAGGGGACCCAAGGCGCGAATGTACCCGACCTCCTGGAGCCCTCGCTGGGATCCGGGCGGCGAATGGCACCTCATCGGGACTTCCAGGGAAGTTCGGCCATCTGGTCGCCCTTATAGGAAAGCGTTGCGGGCGACCAGATGCCCGAGGGGATCCGGGCGACCAGATGGCCGAGGGAATCTGGGCGATCAGATGGCTGGACACGGAAGTGAAGCCGCCTGGACTCTCCCGACCCTGTCCCTGTCCCCGTCCCCGTCCCGGGACGAATGCCCGGGACGCATGGAGCCCGTCCTGGGCACTTTTCCATGCCTTCGGCCTGGAGCCCCCAGACACCCAGGGGAGGACCACCGTGAAAACCATGGAGCCCGACCCGGGCACTCTGCTATACTGTCAGCCTGGATTGAGCCCCGGACGCCCGGGGGACGAATGCCCGGGACGCATGGAGCCCGTCCTGGGCACTTTTCCATGCCTTCGGCCTGGAGCCCCCAGACACCCAGGGGAGGACCACCGTGAAAACCATGGAGCCCGACCCGGGCACTCTGCCATACCGTCAGCCTGGATGGAGCCCCGGACGCCCGGGGGACGAATGCCCGGGACGCATGGAGCCCGTCCTGGCCACTTTTCCATGCCGCCGGGGTGGATGGAGCCCCGGGCGCCCAGGGGACGACTGCCCAAGAGCCATGGAGCCCGTCCTGGGCAATTTGACATGCCGTCGGCCTGGCGGAAGGAAGCCCCGGGTGGCCTAGGGAGGTGTTACCCAGGCATAGCCTATCTGGTCCCCATGGCAGAGAACCACCAGCCTTGGAGGGGTGTCTGGGCGTACCCTGTCCCTAGTAATCCGGAGGGAAATTACCCTCCTTTCTTGTAAACTCTGCACGCGAGGTGACAGAGGGGACCCAAAGCGTGAAAGTACCCGGCCTCCTGGAGCCCTCGCTGGGATCTGGGAGGCGAATGGCACCTCATCGGGACTTCCAGGGAAGTTCGGCCATCTGGTCGTCGATTTGTCGAGCCCTGGGAGAGAACTGGGGCTCGGCAGGGCCAGGGTGCCAGCAGGTCCCAGTCTGCCAGGTAACCAGGTCTGGGGATATGCTGCCCATGCGCTGCCGGGGCCCGGGCATGACCTCCGGTGGGCCCTCAGGTGCGTCAGTCTGGCACGGGGAGGCTCTGAACCTGCTTGGCTGGGGCCAGGGCTCCACAAATCCACTCGCCCGCTCGACCGGGGCCTAAACGGCGTCCTGCTCATGGCGGGCTTGGGGCTTAGCTTCCAAACCCTACCCCCAGGCCAGGGAGAGCCTCTGCAGGCCCCGATGGACCCCAGCACCCGGAACCTCAGCTGGATTGCAGGACGGGGGCTCCAGCACCCCGGGACCTGCCGGACAGAGTTAAAGCCCCGGGCCCGGTCCCATGTTCCGAACCCTAGCCAGGCCGGGGAATGCCTCCCCAGGCCCAGAGGGATCCTAGCGCCCAGGCCCTCGACTGGCTTGCAGGACAGGGGGCTCCAGCACCCTCGGGGCCTGCCAGATGGAGTTCAAGCCCCGGGCCAGGTCCCAGCTTCCAAACCCTAGCCAGGCTGGGGAGAGCCTCCCCGGGCCCCGGTGGAGCCCCGTCCCCAGCGCCTGGACCCTCTGGTGGCCTGCGGGACGGGGGGCTTGCACACCCCGGGGCCGGCCGGCCG
>NW_027612030.1:0-2500 GCF_964261635.1 Lissotriton helveticus | reverse complement strand
CCTGGAGACCAGATGGCCGAGGGGATCCGGGAGACCAGATGGCCGAGGGGATCCGGGCGACCAGATGGCCGGGCACGAAAGGGACGCCATCCGGTCGCCCCGTGCCCCCACGAAGGAGGGAGCGGGCGCCCGGGGCATGGCGGGCCGGAGGCCCGGGGCCCCAGCCGGGCCACAGCCATGGAGGCTGCCAGGGGCCGGCGGGCCCTCCGACCCGGGGCCCGCTTACACCTTGACAAGCAGGGGAGGCCTGCAAGGGACCGACGGACCCCTGTCCTGGGCCCTGGGTGGAGCGGCAGCCCGGGGGACCGGGCCCAGGGCCGGAGCGCCCGACCCGGGGCCCCGACCGGGCCCCTGGACCCAGCCGGGGCTCCCAGGCCCGGAGGCACAGGGGAAGCCTCCCCGGGCCCGCCGGACCCCGTCCCGGGCACCCTGCCCCGCGGCAGGACCCAGGACGGAGCCCGGGGTGGGGAGGCCACCCTCCCCCGGGGCCCTCAGGGGCCCCGGATGGAGCTCCTGAACACAGACAAGCAAGGGGAGGCTCCCCGGGCACATCGGAACCCCTTTCCGGGCCCTTGGCAGTGCGGCAGGCTGGGAGACAGGGCCCAGGGCCTGAGCACCCGACCCGGGGCCCGCCCGGGCCCCTGGACCCAGCCGGGGCTCCCAAGCCCGGAGGCGCATGGGACGCCTCCCCGGTCCCTCCGGACCCCGTCCCGGGCACCCTGCCACGCAGCAGGACCAAGGACAGAGCCCGGGGTGGGGAGGCCGCCCTCCCCGGGCCCTCAGGGGCCCTAGCCACTGCTCCTGAACCCAGCCAAGCAAGGGGAGGCTCCCCGGGCACACCGGAACCCCTTCCCGGGCCCTTGGCAGTGCGGCAGGCTGGGAGACAGGGCCCAGGGCCGGAGAAACCAACCCGGGGCCCGGCCGGGCCCCTGGACGCAGCCGGGGCTCCCAAGCCCGGAGGTGCATGGGACGCCTCCCCGGTCCCTCCGGACCCCGTCCCGGGCACCCTGCCACGCAGCAGGACCAAGGACAGAGCCCGGGGTGGGGAGGCCGCCCTCCCCGGGCCCTCAGGGGCCCTAGCCACTGCTCCTGAACCCAGCCAAGCAAGGGGAGGCTCCCCGGGCACATCGGAACCCCTTCCCGGGCCCTTGGCAGTGCGGCACGCTGGGAGACAGGGCCCAGGGCCGGAGAAACCGACCCGGGGCCCGGCCGGGCCCCTGGACGCAGCCGGGGCTCCCAAGCCCGGAGGTGCATGGGACGCCTCCCCGGTCCCTCCGGACCCCGTCCCGGGCACCCTGCCACGCAGCAGGACCAAGGACAGAGCCCGGGGTGGGGAGGCCACCCTCCCCGGGCCCTCAGGGGCCCTAGCCACTGCTCCTGAACCCCGCCAAGCAAGGGGAGGCTCCCCGGGCACACCGGAACCCCTTCCCGGGCCCTTGGCAGTGCGGCAGGCTGGGAGACAGGGCCCAGGGCCGGAGAAACCGACCCGGGGCCCGGCCGGGCCCCTGGACGCAGCCGGGGCTCCCAAGCCCGGAGGTGCATGGGACGCCTCCCCGGTCCCTCCGGACCCCGTCCCGGGCACCCTGCCACGCAGCAGGACCAAGGACAGAGCCCGGGGTGGGGAGGCCGCCCTCCCCGGGCCCTCAGGGGCCCTAGCCACTGCTCCTGAACCCAGCCAAGCAAGGGGAGGCTCCCCGGGCACATCGGAACCCCTTCCCGGGCCCTTGGCAGTGCGGCAGGCTGGGAGACAGGGCCCAGGGCCGGAGAAACCGACCCGGGGCCCGGCCGGGCCCCTGGACGCAGCCGGGGCTCCCAAGCCCGGAGGTGCATGGGACGCCTCCCCGGTCCCTCCGGACCCCGTCCCGGGCACCCTGCCACGCAGCAGGACCAAGGACAGAGCCCGGGGTGGGGAGGCCGCCCTCCCCGGGCCCTCAGGGGCCCTAGCCACTGCTCCTGAACCCAGCCAAGCAAGGGGAGGCTCCCCGGGCACACCGGAACCCCTTTCCGGGCCCTTGGCAGTGCGGCAGGCTGGGAGACAGGGCCCAGGGCCGGTGCACCCGACCCGGGGCCCGGCCGGGCCCCTGGACCCAGCCTGGGCTCCCAAGCCCGGAGGCGCAGGGGAAGCCTCCCCGGGCCCTCCAGGACCCCGTCCCGGGCACCCTGCCACGCAGCAGGACCAAGGACAGCGCCCGGGATGGGGAGGCCGCCCTCCCCTGGACCTCAGCCCTTCCATGTCAGCCCGGCAATCTGGTCGCCCCATTGGAAAGCATTGCGCGCTACTATTGCAAACACATTATCTACCGGACTTGCTCTAGATGGCGCTCCAACATAAGGAATGTACCAACACCTTCCCTACTGGAATCGTGACGAGCAGGAGCCGTCGTTAGCACTGAAGGGGCTAGTATATCAACACTTTCCCTCCTGTTGCGCAGGTTGGAGTTTGAAAAATAGATTGTATTATGCCTTTAGTTTGTGTGTCCTCTAGATCAAGTTGATCTAC